>NC_054708.1:83951190-83953690 GCF_016097555.1 Gigantopelta aegis | reverse complement strand
TCATCCAAACCTTCACACCACGTTTCACAGGTTTAGCTGGCATATATTGTTTTATGGAGTTCCTTCCTGCAAATTTTATCATACCTTCGTCAATTGCTAACTCCCTGTTTGGTTTGAAGAATCTGTAGAAGGTGTCCTTCACAACATTCATGATGGGTTGAATTTTGAAGAGGCGATCATAATTGGGTGATCCACGGCCAGGCTCAGATTGGCGATCAGCCACATGAAAATACTGAGTGATTTTTTCATACTGATTGCAAGTCATTGTCTTTTTAAAACAAGCATTTCCATTGAAGTCATCCATTGACAAGTACATGTTATAGTGCGGTTTCGAGTCGATGCCCATAAAAATATTCAGCCCAATGTATGCCGCCATTTCCTCAAGTGTGGTGCCAGTCCATTTGGGGTCATTTTCGCCTGATTGTTCCATTTTCCACATTGCATAATTATTTGTATGGCCAACAATATCAATCAATAATGTCACTGGGAACAATAGGTAGAAGTAATCCAACGGCGAAGCCGTGTGTACATCAAACTCAGGTGGAAGTTGCGGTCCGGTCTCTTCAAGAAAATCGTTTACATCAAAATTGTTGTCAAACCGATCGGTCCAATTCATGTCATCGTCAGACACTTCATCGTCGCTAGATTCTATATCACTCACCGATATATCTCCTACATCAGTATCAGAAACATCACCTAGAATATCGCTTTCCATAAAACCTTCGAAACTCGAATCTCCATCGCTATGATCCCTATTTTCGTTTGCGGTCGACATTTTGTAAACATTTTGGTACGTGTGCTTTGAAAACTGGATATAACCTGATATCTATATATAACCGGTCACGGCCTGACCTGGTGGAAATTTCCGTCAGACCTTGAACTTGAACTTCAGAACAAAGTTATAGTCGTTTGGATGGAAATCGCCCAAGACGTCAAAACACGTTTGCATGGGGAAACATACCACATGTCAAAACACATTTCTATGTGGTAATGAGCAAGATATACCAAATTTGACGAGGCTCTAATTATGAGTTTAAATTTAAAAAAACGTATTATTATATATATTTTTTAATACTGATTTTAACTATAGTGAAAAATAATGTATATTAGCAAACATTTGGAGTTATATGAAGGAAAATGTTCTTTAGTCCATTGTGAATGGAGTTTTATTTGTCTTCTGTCTTTCTGGGCAGTCCATTATCTTTTGGAATTTGTCCTGGCTGAAAGGATCAGTAGTTTTTCCTTTGAATTGTGAATGGCCAGCCAAGTCAATTGGAAGGTGATAATAGAACAAATCTGGACTTTCACAGTCCCCATTCCAACAACATCCAGCCCAGCCTTCCTTTTCCTCCGCTTTGATGCAGGTGAATCGGAATTTCCTGAACTCATCCTGTTCCTCCAGTTGGTTGTTCTGGGGTTTACTGAACTCAGCGTGTTGTTTCACTCAGTTTTTCTGGAGACCTCTGCAGCAGGGCTTCCTGGACTGCAACTCCATCTTCAGTAGGCAGGTCTGAATCAAGAGAAGTTACAGTGCAGGTAATGTGATGTTGATGAACCACTGCCTGACTGGTGGTATCCTCTGGCTGTTGGAAGGAAAACTGAGGCAATGGCACGTAAGTGGATTGGTTTTTATTGTCCTGGTGTAGAGGAAGGCTCTAGTTGAACACAGCTGCGATGACGGTAAAGTGATACCTTGTATCAGCAGCTGTATTTCTTTTCTCTGTTCAGTGTTTTTATACGTTTGCCTTGTTGATGGTGAACTGAGCAAGGTCTTTGGAATAATATGGAGCTGAAGTTATTGTTGGTACAATATTAATGTTCTGTCTGATGAATTGTATGTAGAGTTATTTCTCTCATTTGACAACATACATTTTTCTGCTTTTAGGCATATATTTAGTATAAAGGCATACAATCATGTGTTTACTTACATATTTCATGGTCAATATTTTGCATGTATAATTCATATTTGGTCAATTGCAGCAATCAATGTATGCCATTGTATGTGTTTAAACTGCTTCAGTGGTGCATGCAATTTAATATGCATTAACAGTCTTCGCCATGAGCAAAATCAAGGCGAGCTGAAGATCACTCTCCTGAAATGGTGCTAGGCGAGCAATCACTCTCTTCAATAAATGTATATGTACTATTTACTAAATAATGCCGGGAGGTATTACACTTTGTCACCATACTCGTGCTGTTGATGTAGTTTGTGACGCTCGCTTTACAAATCCCTGTATTTTGCACATAATTTGCACCAAACAAAATTGACGTAACTTCTACCACTTTTCTCTGTGATTTTGTAACCAAAATGGTCAGTCATCGGCTATGCTTTAAATATTTTTAATTCCACAGAATTACCTTTTCCCACCATTGAAAAAACGAACACGCACCCACTAATTCGGAACACTTCGGTCGATATCGGACCGTTGTAATGTCTCATTCGGAATATCTCGGCTCAGCCGAGATGTTCCTAGTTGTGATGTTCGTAGATTCTGTCGAG
>NC_054708.1:83924931-83950990 GCF_016097555.1 Gigantopelta aegis | reverse complement strand
GCATGTTCTGGTGTATGTTTAAAAAGACTGTTAACCATGTAACACAAATATTCGGTCAGGCATGACTGTTTGAAGCAAACTATAATACACGCAGTTAACCGCGTAACACTAGTTGATGATAGGTGAACGATAATTTATAAATATAAATATTATGTTAAAGGCTACAGAAATAAGTAAGTCCGGTTAATAATGCTATTTATTACATACCTGTGAGAGAAATCGTTCGTCACATTGCGAGATACCGTTTTCCTTGACAAAGCTGGGATATAAACGCTAACGCGATTGGCCAACAGCATATTAATGAAGAATGGGGTCAACACAATGTGACGTATGAGTGTATACATTTCTTATTGAAAGCAGTACTGAGTTCAGCCAGACCGAGCAGAAAAAAACCCAGCAAACATTTTAGTTTTAAAAGCTCCGTCGAATAAATTATTTGTGAAATCGAAATCTGGGTCATTAACCTCGATTGTGGGCGGGCAGAGTATGACAAATATTTTGAAAAGTCACTAGCCACAGGGCTAGTGGGTTTGTGAAAACCACTAGCCCACCAAGATAAAGCACTAGCCCAAATTCCTGATCAATTATAACTGGATTTTTATAAAAAAAAATTGTAACATTACACATTTACGAGTATAACAGTAAAATAAAACAAACACTTAAATCATGTTGTAACTTTCAGTTTTTTGTCGTGTTGTACGTTTGGTTTTTTGTCAAGTGTGATCCATCGTCATTCGCGTTTTCGCGTTTGCCCTCCCCCAGGGGAAAAATAATTGAGCAAACTCATGGTTGATATCTAAACCCACTATCAAAATAATTAAATTTAAATGAGGGTACGACAGTGTGACACACGGTAATAAATGGTTCAGTGTATTCGGTAGTGGGTTATACATTTAGAGCCCTACTATTTATGTCGCCAGGAACGGTGATGCCAATTGCTCAAATACAGGGCATTATCCCGTGTCAGACCGATATCAAAAGAATATAACGGCGACATCTAATCCGTTGTTAATTGATGAACAAAAAAGGCTTGTATCGGCAGCTGTGACGCATTATCCAGACCGATACACAAATAGGTCAAGCAGAGTCATTGCATGTGCGTTACCATTAAAGTAAATTGTTTTCCTGATTGCCGATAACCACATGTCAGCGAAGTGTAAAATTAAAAAACAACAGGTAAATAAAACAAACACTGAAATTCAAAGCGTGACCGGGATTTACTTGATTGAGATTAACCTGTCGTCGCAATTGGTGATTTCCAAGTTCTTAAGTGCGAGATTTCCAAGTTCATATGTGCGAGATTAACTACCACGTGACGTGTCCAACCAATCAAAACACGCATGTCATTAAACTTATTTCCTGTGCCAGAAACTTGAAAGGGAAAAGTAAACAATGCATGCTGTAACTGTGGCGATGTAGAGATAGCATGTTACTGCAGTTTGCAGACCTAGTTCAAGTGGATTATCGTTATATACTGATTGCGTTGTTGATATTATTCGATGACAAACGTCACAATCAAATTTATTAAACGAAATTTCAGCCGAGAGAAAAACAAAAAACCACAAAAACCCCACGATCGAGCGATAAGGAGGGGGGTGGAAACCACTAGCCCGCAGGGCTAGTGGTTTTGCGGTTCTCACTAGCCCGAACTTAAAAACCACTAGCCACGGGCGTCGGGCTAGCGGATTTGTCGAACTCTGGGCGGGGCCTATGCTGACACTCCAACACCATCGGCTCTGAATGTTTACTTATGTTTGATGAATTCTAAGCAATAATTATAGGTAAGTAATAAATAAAATACTACACTCCTTTCAATTTAATACAATTTTTATGAACTCGTGCATTAGAAAATGGTATTAAACTAAAAGTCGTGTAGTATTCTCTATATATACACCTAAATGTTTAGCTCAGTCGACTGAGGTGTTTGTGTCGCAGGATGGAACCACGTCGGTGGACCCATTCAAATGACTGGGGTTATTCCGTTCCAACCAGTGCACCACAACTAGTATATTAAAGTAAAGTAAAAGTAAAGTTTGTTTTATTTAACGACGCCGCTAGAGCACATTGATTTTTTTATCTTACCATCGGCTATTGGACGTCAAACATATGGTCATTCTGACACTGTTTTTAAATGAAACCCGCTGTCGCCACATAGGCTACACTTTTTACGACAGGCAGCAAGGGATCTTTTATTTGCGCTTCCCACAGGCAGGATAGCACAAACCATGGCCTTTGTTGAACCAGTTATGGATCACTGGTCGGTGCAAGTGGTTTACACCTACCCATTGAGCCTTGCGGAGCACCCACTCAGGGTTTGGAGTCGGTATCTGGATTAAAAATCCCATGCCTCGACTGGGATCCGAACCCAGTACCTACCAGCCTGTAGACCGATGGCCTGCCACTAGTATATTAAAGGCTGTCGTATGTGATTTACTGTTTGTGACAAACTGCATATAAAAGATCCCATGTTGCTAACGGAAAAGATGTAGCGGGTTTCCTCTGAGCACTAATTGTCAGAATTACCAAATATTTGACATCCAGTAGCCCATGATTAACTAATCAATGTGCTCTAGTGGTGTTGTTAAACAAAAACCCTAAGACTTAATTAAGCACCGCCCAGTTTTGATCATATGACTCTATTTCGCAAGTAATTCTGAACCAAAACACTTCAATTTACACTGTGCGTTCAGAGGATATTAAACATGATAGACAGCAAGTAGGCTAACAAAGTCAATACTTCAATATTTAATGTATTTTAGTGAAGAAGACACAAACTATAAATATGCATGAATATGTATGGTAATAAACCATGAAGCTGAAATCACACTAGTATGGTTGTTATGAGTAATTTATTCAAGCTATCTCGGTAAAAACCCAGTAATTATAGAAAATGTACAAACTATCCGCATCTGGTACAATCCCCGCTATAAATCACGCTGGTCATACGGATAAAGCCATTGCGGTTGTGTAAAAATACGCCGCGGTCTTCAGAGCTTACACGCTACTAACGGAGGTAAGAGTAAAGTGTTGATTTCAAGAAAATCTCTCATATTTGTGTTAAAATACGTTTGAAGATCTAATCACAGTATATTTCCTCTTGTGCATCTATAATATCAAGATAAAGAATGTGGTATTTGAAACGTGAGAAGAGATTACATCCATATAATAACATAATTCTACCTACTATTGGCTGTATTTTCATTCCTAATTAGTAATCTACAATTGACACTGATAAATAACTGAGAGTACAGTTAATGCAAACATATTTTCAAAGCTAAACATTAATTACAACTTAAATTAAAACTTAAAAAGTCAAATCTCAACGTTTTCCCATGAGACGGTGAAAACATTTTGAATAAAATGTTTTGCGGTTTCACATTTTATAGAGTAAATCATTTTGCGGTTAAAGGAATCCTAAAGCAAGGCTTTTGGAATGGTATACATATTCAGCGATATATAATGCACATTATTGCTTAATATGACCAAGTATAATCTTATAGTTAATTAATAAAACGGTTAATGTGACGGCTATATATATTATTTTTCAATACAAAATAAACTACCACTGTCAAAGTGTTGAAATAACTATATTATGTTTAGTCCATACATTAACCCACATACTGATATGATAATGGGTTGTTTTCTTAGTTAATCGGCCCTTTCTTTCCGTGGCCTGCACATGTGATAGAACAGGACAGAACAGAACAGAACTTTATTTCTCCCAGGCCGTTACACAACGGCATATGGGGAATATGAAATAACAATATTTGACAGTGACAAAATGGGTTTTACAGGAGATAAATATATATGTATACAGTACAATGCATATATGCAATAAATTCACAATGTAATATGCAATGGTATTAACACAGCTATGTATGGTGTGGAACAATCATCATACTGTACATGCACAGAAATATACGCAAACACTCATACATATATATATGTATACACATACACGTACATACATATACACACACACATACATATACATGTATATATGTATATACACATATATATACATATACATATACGCATACATACACACGCATGTGCATATATACACACACATCCATATACATACATACATATATACATATATGCATACATATATACACACACACACACACACACACACACACACACACATATTCGTAAACAAATAGATAATGGCAATAATGGATAGTGTATATATTTTCATATGTACACGGCTGTAGTTTTAGGGTTTATGGAATTTGTCAATAATTTCTTTATTAATTTGCATAGTTTCTTAAGGGCACTTATTTTATTATTAGTCATCAAACGCTAATATTTCAGCATACTGGGTTTAATATAATAGTATGGCTTTAACAATGAGTGACGTAAATTTACGAAAAATGTACAGGTCAATAAATAATGAAATTCAACTCCTATGTCATTTGCATTACATAAGGTGCATGTGCTGTGTTCTACTGGGGTGTTGTTCCAGCGGCCTGTTTCAATAGGCATATAATGGTTGGAGGTTCTAATTTTTGTAAAGTAGTCCAAGGACTTTTGTGGTAATAGGATAAGATATTTCTCTAAACTAAGATTTTCTTTAAATATAGCGTACGTTTTACCTCTTGATGATGTAGATATACCACTATTCCATTGTTGTAGATATTGATCATTTTGTCTTAGCTTTACGTGGTCAAGAAGCAGCTTTATAGAAGAAACGTTCTGTGTCAACCAACTATCGGTCATACCCAAGTTATTGAATATATCTTCCACATATTCCATCCATTTATAGTTATATACATTTAGAATTGAGTCGTGTGACATTAATTCGTGCAGCAGAAATGATGATTTCGTTCGTTTACCTGATTCCTGATTACTTTTGTTTACACTGTGCATACAGCAGTTGGTCAGGAGCTGACGTCACTTCGCCCCAAGCTAGAGTAGCGGACGCTTCAAAAAGAAATTAACACTAAAATTACGGGTTTTTCATTTGATAAAGTGTTAGTATGTGTTGGTGGTCCGGGTATGCATCTTTCCAAAACATAAGGCTCATGTTTTAGTTTACTCTCCATTTAAAGGCTAATATTTTCTGTCATATTAACCATATGCAGGACAGTGTCTTTAAAACTCAACTAAAAATCAGTAGGCCTAATAACAGCTATTTTGAAAAACATATACTCTTAAATTAATCGTACATTATTTTATTCTATGAAAATACACAACCGTCCTGTATTTTACTCCTATCCACAAAGGATTTTACCCAAAAAGAGATCAAATGATTTGGTTTGAATTAATATTGCGTCTGTTTCCAGATCAGACAACAGCTTGTAATGTTCAGTATATATTATTAAATAATTCATAATTTTAGTCGTATAACAGGTATTACTTCTTGTAGCTTCAAATATAAGAAAACGGAAAAAACCTACTTCAATGTTATTAAAAATATATCATTGTGCAAATATAATATTTGTTTGCGGACTTAATACCACTGGAATCACTTCCATATTTTACACACTTATTTAATTATATTTCGTTTCAAATCACCAATAAACCTGAAATGACAAACTCAGAAATCTGTAGGAAATTAACAATTGTATCTTACCTGTCAGGTTTCCCCATGTTGGCGCAATAACCGCAGCGTATTTCATCCAACCGCTATGACTTTATGCATATGACCAGCGTGCAAATGGTGTTATGCAAGCCTCAATGCCAGAATGGAGACTGCATTCGATATCAACTACAAATGTATTTTCTCGGTTTAACTGACCACAAATGCATGTTAAGTAGGACATATCATTTATTGCATAGCATTTGTAAAAACAACAACAAAAGGTAATGTCTCTCAACAGCAGCCTCGTAGACTGACCTAAAACGATCGCTATTACTGGCGTAAATTCTTCTCGCATACAATTTTACTAGCTATATGTCAAAGGGTGAATTAAACAAAGTCACGTGGTGCGAGTTTAGAGCAACATCACGTGACCCTTTACCTCTTGGATACAGGTTTTATAACAGCAGACAATTAACTACATTCTTGTGATGTGAAGTTTGACATCTTTGGTCTCGGTCATATGATCATCCAAAACATTGTTGTCCTGTAGTTTATAGGGGATATCTTTCACAAACTGGAGTCATAGTGTGCACATCGTTTTTTCGGTTCATACCTGGGTCATTCTCTGAAAAGGTAACATTTTGCTTCAAGGAAAAACACAAAATTAGAATTCAATTTGGAAACATTTTAATTTATCAAATCAAATAAGCAATTAACACTGAATATAAATCTCAACTTTGAGAGCTTAATGACCTTAATTAACATTTCTTCACTAAATTAAACAACTGCACATGCGCACCAACTGTCTGTGCTGTTACCTTCAGATAACTAGATTTCTCTTCATATAAAGATTATTCAAAGTTTTCAAATTATCATTTTAATACTGCATAAAGACACTTGGAAAGTATTAAGAAATGTTTGATATAATTATATTTTTCATTCCTGCAGTATTAGTCTATGAAATGGTGCAAATAATACCATAATGACTTAAACTGATATTGATAAATACCTCTATTACTTAAACTAACTATTTACTATTAATTTCCCACAAGTATATGATAAATATCAAACTTATCTTCGCAAACTGTGCAATATTTTTATACTTGCTTATACTAGTCATCAATTTTGCAATATTATATCTCTGGTAACAGGACAGACAAATGGATAACAGCAAAGACAAAATAATTCGTTTTGTAACAAGAAATTCAGTAAAAGAGCAACTCAAGAATTATTTGTAAGTTTTAAATCATATCTTTTTTCATGGTTAATATGGATGATGCATGTTCATATTTGATGTAATATGCATGTTATTTTTCACAACACCACCTGCAATTGTGAATATATAATGACAATATTTGATTTTTCAATATGGCCACCCCGACACACCCAAATATATAGTACCAAAGTAATAATACCAAACTGATTTACTAGCAGTATGTTTACGTGTTAGTTATTCCTTGCTAAGTTTGATAAAACAAAATAATACTTTGACATCTGGGCTGACCGTGCAGTTGAGTGTTGATAACAGCACAGACATCATAATTATCACTGTGCAATATTGAAATCATCTGATTAATAATACTCACACATAAATGATTATATAAAAGAAACCAAATAATATGCACTTTGACTTCCATTAAACCTTGGTCATTTGCTCAACAAATTGAAACAACAACTATAACAGTAAGTAGCAGTAAGTTATAGCACAGACTATCTAATCATTTTGTGATAACGATCAATGTTTCAGAAAGGGTAGGTACACATACACCTTTCAAACATTATTTTTTCTGAGTCTTCACCAAAATTTCTTCCCACAAGGAAGGTTGTACACGGCAGTGTGAGGACAATGGGATTCTTTGTGGCTCTGGCACAATGCTAACTATATCATCAAAATCATACCAACACTTGTCTTTTAGCGTTTTTGGCCAAAAGAAATCATTGCTCCCATGTTTACCTACTCTGTGCATGCATTCAACATAGACTTCATCTAATGCTATGTCTTCCACATACCCGGTGTAAGGTATGTTGTCATATAAGACAACAACAAATTTCCCCAAGCATTCGTTTGTATCAAGTGGCATGTGTATCTTATCAGCCACCTCCTGTTCCACCTTTCCACTGTTTAAACTGTCAATCTTTTTTTCATCGGAATCTAGTTCCACCCTCGCACTATCCATATTTTTTTCATCTGCTTCTTGATCGGCATTCCCACTGTTTTGACTATCCATCTGTTCTTCATACAAATCTTGTTCCACGCTCACTCTATCAATCTTGTCTTCATCCACCTCTTGTTCAACCCTCTCACTATCCATCTTTTCTCCATCTGCTTCCTTTTCCACCTTCTCACTATCCATATTTTCTTCATACAAATCTTGTTCCACCCTCATTCTATCAATTTGTTCTTCGTCCACCTCTTGTTCCAGCCTCTCGCTATCCATCTTTTCTCCATTCGCTTCCTTTTCCACCATCTCACTATCCATATTTTCTTCATACAAATCCAATTCTACCCTCTCACTATCCATCTTTTCTTCATCCACCTCTTGTTCAACCTTCTCACTATCCATATTTTCTCCATCCACTTCCTTTTCCACCTTCTCACTACCCATCTTTTCTTCATACAAATCCTGTTCCACCCTCTCACTATCCATATTTTCTCCATCCGCTTCTTGTTCCATCTTCTCACTATCTATCTTGTTTTCAACTGTATCTTGATCCCTCTCACTGGTTCGACTACACACTCTTTCATCATCCACCTCCTGTTCTATCTTTCCATCAGTGTTGTTCTTCTTATGCTCTGGCAAATATGTATCATCTACACTCTCATTACAACTTTATTTCCGTCTGAAGTCTTCACAGAGGAAGGGTTCGAAATGATTTGGTGGTATAATATTCGCCCGGTCCCCTCCATTATTATTTTTAGTTAGGGTTGAGGGTTTAGGGTTAGGGTTAGGGTTAGGGTTAGGGTTAGAGTTGGGATTATGGCTGGGGTTAGGGCTAGGGTTAGGGTTAGGGGAAGGGGGGACCGGGCGGATATTTTTCCGATTTGGTACCCAGTGGCGATGTCTCATGTCTGTTCTTGTGGATGTCCACATGATGTAAGCAACATCATCAGTGAGTTTTTGTCTTGGCTGGATTTGTCTGTGCAGATCCTTTCTGACTTGAGGATTACCTAACTGTGGGTATACAGAAAACACTGGCATGTGTAACACACTAGAAAGGGCGCACATCTGCCAAATACCCATATAGGTTTTTGGTTTCACACTTTTCAGAACTTCTTGCTCAGATATTGTCTCTATGGTCCTCTCTGTAAGGTGAATACCGGGGATGTACTCACCGGAGTACATTGCAAAAGCTTTGATTGTGTTTGCTGGTTTGCCAACAGTTGGCATGCCCTTCGTTAGGTTTGATTCATCAAGGTAAAAGGGTTTATTCTGCACAAGCTCAAGCACAATTCTTGTTCGTATTTCTGTAGTTGAATTGTCATTTCCAAATGCAAATACACTCCCTGTTGCAGGCAAGCATTCTCCATTTGCCTTTACAGAAACAGGGAATCTATTTGAATCACCGGGAACATCTGATGGGCACAATTGGTTGGAATTGTAGTCAACAATGAGTCCATTTGATCGTATATCTCTTGCCGAACCTGTTATGTCTGGGAGATGAATGCCACTGCAAAGTGCTTCAAGATCAGAATATGTTTTACATCTCTGAAAGCTCTTCAGATAGTTTTCAAACAGGTTAGTATAGTCTTCTGTGTCATTCTGAGCTGACTTATTGGATAGCTGATTTGATGGTGTATTTGATGGCCGTTTCTTCCTAGCTTGTTTTCGTTGGGCATGCCTCGTCTTGGGCTGTTGCTCTTCATTCTGCTGTTTGCAGGGTTTGGGGAATGTGAAGGTTTGGAACTTATGATGAGTACATGTTTCTTCTAAGCACGTACAGCTTACGCCAGAGTATGTAATCTTGTATGGACAGGTTGTCACAATCTGATGTATTTTCATGGTACCTGGTACAGTCTTCAAGCTCAGTGCCTTTATTTTCAGTTCCTTTGCTGAAATGTTACTTGGTTTTATCGGGAAAAGTTTAACAGATGGACATGCTTTTTGTAGAACTGTTACAAAATCTTCAGCATGCATAATATCAGTACCATGTCGTACTTTGCGGTTGGCTGTCTGCTTAAGAGTCCCACCAACACCGTCTGGTATGCCTTTGCCGTGGCCGGCTTCATGGAAATTCCATGTTGCACCCTGAAATCCTTTCTCATAGATTTCACTTGACAACATGTAAAAATTGCACTTTTGTCTGTATTGTGTTGTAGGTCCATCACTGTAGAAATGTAAATGTGTAACTGTTGGATGATTTTGTTTGATGTCTTCCAGGACTGGATCCAAATGTGCCCAAATAGCAGCTGGGCCATGTTCAAGTGAATTGGACACACTGCTAAAACATACAGGACGTTCCATACCAACTGTTTCGTAGAAACCAGTGTGCAATGTGATTTGTGGTTGTGAAGCTCCAAAATGCATGCTTTGAATTTCTTTTGACATCTTTCCAACAAAATTTTCAGAAAAGTCTACATGGATAAAACATTCAGTTGGTTTCAACTTTTTCCTTAAATGTCTGTAGTGAGAAAATTGATTATTCATGTTGTATGCATGTTTTCTATATAACCTCCACATCTGATCATGAAATAAATCAACCAGTTGAGCCAAGGTTCCTGTTATTTCCTGTTTCACAGTTAGTGTAATCGATTTTATCTCTCCTGATTTAAGTTCCCTGTTCTCTTTCACCGATTTCTACTGTGTCCAAGATACTTCCTTGTTCTGATCGGTCATATATATATCAACTACTTTTTCTTTGCAGCTTGTGCACTCATTGTACATACAGTCTTCGTTCTCTGTGGAGCAGACTGTTTGCCTTACAAGACTCTCCAGATGTGTTGTGGTGACAACATTGTGTTTACACAGGACCTCAGCCATATATTTTACATTCTCACAAACTTTACAGAGACATGTATCCCTGTCCTTTTCTGTGGATGGCACGACCCAGAATGGCCTCATCTTACAAAATGTGGAATATCCTATGATAGCCTTGGTTTCAGTTTGAAAGTTTCGGTGAATATTTGACAATGTATCACACAATAAGCGCTTTTGCTTCTTCACCTTACTTTTAGTTACAGTTTTCTTCTGGCCTGTTACAAGTCGTGACACATCATCTCTCTGAAAGAAATTCTGTACAGTTGTCCCAAGATATTTGAATAAAGATGGCTTTCTAGTGAATTTTCCACGTTTCAGATTCAACCCTACTGTTTGCAATGCCAAAGTTTGAAATTTATATTTCTTCAGTATTTGTCCTGCCAAGATGATGGATACTGATTTTCTAGTGGGTCCTTTGGTAGCCATCTTCATCTCATGAATGAGAGCATGGTGAAAGTCCAGTGTTTTCCGAACAGTTTTGGTTGACCAGTGTCTCAAAAGTTTCTTCGTTTTGGTTCGTGGTGTAACCAATTCGATCTGGTCTGACGTGTGTTTTGATCTCAGCAACCTTTTCTTATACATTTCAACTTTTTTCTCTAAACTTTCTAGTTTCCTTTGCAGTGCTTCTTTTTCTCTATTCAATCTTAGTTTTTCTTTCTTAGCTTTCTTTAAGGCTTGTGCCTTTTGACGTGAGGAAGGATGGTTTCCTTGCCTGACTTGCCTGACTTGCTCTTCAGGTGAGTTAGGTGGTGTTGCCCAGCTGGAACATGAAGCCGCCAGTTTCTGTCTCTGTCTCAGATCTTTCTTTTCTTTCTTCCACTTTCTTTTAGCAACACGATACTGCCTTTCACTCATATCTGCTTTCAGGACTCGTTTACCATTCTTTATGTCATGTTTGTATTTTTCTTGTTCTTTTGCAAGATATCCAGCACGTCTCAGGGGATCTTTATCTCGTCTAGCCCTGTACCTTCTTTGTTTCTCAGCTGCAGAAAGTCCCATTCTGAAGTCTGAAAGTCGAAAAAAAAGCATCAAGAAATTTGGAAGCAATTATATTCCTATAATCTATTTCATGTGTCAATGTTTGTCTATGCTGTTACCAAGAATATCTATGCTGTTACAGTAAGCTATCTCAAAGTTAATTTGCTTTAATATTGAACTGTTTCAACATGTAAAATAGTTTAAAACATGTACCTTTGATGCTGTGTTCTTTTTGTTTTGTTTTGAAAATAGTAATTTTTTTATTTTTCACAAGTATATTATATATTGTGTTGGAAGTATCTATACTGTTACCTTCTTGTGTCTGTGCTGTTACACATTTTGAAAGAAACTCAAAAGAAGGGAAATTTAACCATTTATTTCCATCAAAATTACTAATGAGTACCTTGCAATTATATTTAAAGATCAGACTTTTATTAGAATCGTAATGATGATCATTTATGTCCACTAAACATCAAATGTTCCCTACAATGTCTGTGTTGTTACCGTTTTATGTCTATGCTGTTACCAACATAAACAATCAAGCCAAAAAAGATCAATGTACCCAAGTGAGGTATCGATTATATACATATGTGCAACTGTTTGAAGACCGAAATGTATTGTATTCAATTGTTGTCCATTATACACTTTGTTGCGATTGAAAACTCTTTCATTTGTCATCAAAGGTCTATGCTGTTGACAAAATTTGTCTGTGCTGTTACTTCCTACCTGCAAAATTATGAAACCTCCTCCAATTCATCATCCATATTTAAATAGGAACGCTTAATGAATAGCACTGGGGTACACAATGTTTCTGAGCACTTACTATGTATATATATTTACCAACTGCATTGTGATAAAGTAGCTTTTTGTCTGACTAATTGTCTGAGCTGTTATTAAATGTGTCTGTCCTGTTACTGTATATGTCTGTGCTGTAACCTTTTTTTCGGTAACAGCACAGACAGTAACAGGATAGACAAATAACTACATAACTAGAATTATATGCAATGACTTCTCCTTTTCACATATTGACATAAGCAAATTGAATTTTAATCTCACATTCTAAGATTCCTATGGAGTGACAAAATATAGAAACGACCTTTTGGGTCCAAAATGTCCACTAACAGGACAGACATCTGAAAAAAATACACATCAACCAGAGAAACTTACCAGTTGTTTTTGAAGAATTCAACACTCAAATCAACTTTTAGCACATGGTTGCATGATGGCACTGGACAGGAAGTGACATTGGAACTCTTTTGAACTTCATCACACCAAAGGGAGAAAACATTATTTGCAAACGTCTTGTCTGGTAACAGGACAGACAAAAACCCGAGGGACAAGGTTATTATTAGGCAATAAAAAAATTACAATGACTAAATAATCAGTTTGGTTATTACAACACCTTCTCTGATCATAATGCCCGATGTATAATATAAAAAGGTATGCTAGAGTTGAATATAATAACGTTTTTACATTAGAAACAGTTGGACTAAGTGCTTGGGGGACAAGCAAAAATGGCTATTTTTCATCATAAAATTAAATATTTAGTGAATAACATGATGGAACAGGGGCTAATCTAGTAACATAGTTTATGTAACTAATGCATATGTTCACTATAACAAAAACCCTGAATTAAAGTAGGCAATACTTTTCTGGAAAACGCACCAGGACAAGAAATGTTACTTTTTCAGAGAATGACCCACCTGTATGAACCAAACAATAATAATTGCGGTCAATTCTTATATATATACATATATTAGGTGATTATCGCCTCGCCCGGATATTGCCACCCACACCATGACACTGCCTCCCCCTTATCTGCCAACCTCCATCACACAACAGTCCCTGGCCATCTTGAAAAATGAAAACCATCTTAATTAAAACTACAAGAACATTACAAAAACTACATGAACATAACCATAATTAAAACTACATGAACATAACTAAAACTACATAACTAAAACTACATGAACATAGTTAAAACTACATGAACATAACCATAACTAAAACTACATGAACATAACTAAAACTACATGAACATAACCATAATTAAAACTACATGAACATAACCATAACTAAAACTACATGAACATAACCATAATTAAAACTACATGAACATAACTAAAACTACATGAACATAACTAAAACTACATGAACATACTCATAATTAAAACTACATGAACATAACTAAAACTACATGAACATAGTTAAAACTACATGAACATAACCATAACTAAAACTACATGAACATAACTAAAACTACATGAACATAACCATAATTAAAAATACATGAACATAACTAAAACTACATGAACATAGTTAAAATTACATCAACATAACCATAATTAAAACTACATGAACATAACTAAAACTACATGAACATAACCATAATTAAAAATACATGAACATAACTAAAACTACATGAACATAGTTAAAATTACATGAACATAACCATAATTAAAACTACATGAACATAAATAAAACTACATGAACATAAGCATAATTAAAACTACATGAACATAACTAAACTACATAACTAAAACTACATGAACATACTTAAAACTACATAACCATAATTAAAACTACATGAACATAAATAAAACTACATGAACATAATTAAAACTACATGAACATAACTAAAGCTACATGAACATAACCATAATTAAAACTACATGAACAAACCATAATTAAAACTACATGAACATAACTAAAACTACATGAACATAACCATAATTAAAATTACATGAACATAACTAAAACTACATGAACATAACCATAATTAAAAATACATGAACATAACTAAAACTACATGAACATAGTTAAAATTACATGAACATAACCATAATTAAAACAACATGAACATAACTAAAACTACATGAACATAAGCATAATTAAAACTACATGAACATACTTAAAACTACATAACCATAATTAAAACTACATGAACATAACTAAAACTACATGAACATAACTAAAACTACATGAACATATCCATAATTAAAACTACATGAACATAACTAAAACTACATGAACATAACTAAAACTACATGAACATAACC
This sequence comes from Gigantopelta aegis, assembly GCF_016097555.1. Lineage (NCBI taxonomy): Eukaryota > Metazoa > Mollusca > Gastropoda > Neomphalida > Peltospiridae > Gigantopelta > Gigantopelta aegis. The sequence continues at coordinate 83,936,450 of NC_054708.1, read as the reverse complement.
ATAATTAAAACTACATGAACATAACTAAAACTACATGAACATAACTAAAACTACATGACCATAACCATAATTAAAACTACATGAACATAACTAAAACTACATGAACATAACTAAAACTACATGAACATAACCATAATTAAAACTACATGAACATAACTAAAACTACATGAACATAACCATAACTAAAACTACATGAACATAACTAAAACTACATGAACATAACCATAATTAAAACAACATGAACATAAATAAAACTACATGAACATAACCATAATTAAAACAACATGAACATAAATAAAACTACATGAACATAACCATAATTAAAACTACATGAACATAACTAAAACTACATAACTAAAACTACATGAACATTACTAAAACTACATGAACATAACCATAACTAAAACTACATGAACATAACTAAAACTACATGAACATAACCATAATTAAAACAACATGAACATAAATAAAACTACATGAACATAACCATAATTAAAACAACATGAACATAAATAAAACTACATGAACATAACCATAATTAAAACTACATGAACATAACTAAAACTACATAACTAAAACTACATGAACATTACTAAAACTACATGAACATAATTAAAACTGCATGAACTTAACCATAATTAAAACTACATGAACATTACTAAAACTACATAACTAAAACTACATGAACATAATTAAAACTACATGAACATTACTAAAACTACATGAACATAATTAAAACTGCATGAACTTAACCATAATTAAAACTACATGAACATAACTAAAACTACATAACTAAAACTACATGAACATACTTAAAACTACATAACCATAATTAAAACTACATGAACATTACTAAAACTACATGAACATAACTAAAACTGCATGAACTTAACCATAATTAAAACTACATGAACATTACTAAAACTACATGAACATAACTAAAACTGCATGAACTTAACCATAATTAAAACTACATGAATATAACTAAAACTACATGAACATAACCATAATTAAAACTACATGTCCATAACTAAAACTACATGAACATAGTTAACATGAACATAACTAAAACTACATGAACATAGTTAACATGAACATAACTAAAACTACATCAACATAACCATAATTAAAACAACATGAACATAACTAAAGCTACATGAACATAACCATAATTAAAACTACATGAACATAACTAAAACTACATAATTAAAACTACATGAACAAACCATAATTAAAACTACATGAACATAACTAAAACTACATGAACATAACCATAATTGAAAATACATGAACATAACTAAAACTACATGAACATAGTTAAAATTACATGAACATAACCATAATTAAAACAACATGAACATAACTAAAACTACATGAACATAACCATAACTAAAACTACATGAACATAACCATAATTAAAACTACATGAACATAAATAAAACTACATGAACATAACTAAACTACATAACTAAAACTACATGAACATACTTAAAACTACATAACCATAATTAAAACTACATGAACATAAATAAAACTACATGAACATAATTAAAACTACATGAACATAACTAAAGCTACATGAACATAACCATAATTAAAACTACATGAACATAACTAAAACTACATGAACATTACTAAAACTACATGAACATACTTAAAACTACATAACCATAATTAAAACTACATGAACATTACTAAAACTACATGAACATAATTAAAACTGCATGAACTTAACCATAATTAAAACTACATGAACATTACTAAAACTACATGAACATAACTAAAACTGCATGAACTTAACCATAATTAAAACTACATGAACATAACTAAAACTACATGAACATAACCATAATTAAATCTACATGTCCATAACAAAAACTACATGAACATAGTTAACATGAACATAACTAAAACTACATGAACATAGTTAACATGAACATAACTAAAACTACATCAACATAACCATAATTAAAACAACATGAACATAACTAAAGCTACATGAACAAACCATAATTAAAACTACATGAACATAACTAAAACTACATAATTAAAACTACATGAACAAACCATAATTAAAACTACATGAACATAACTAAAACTACATGAACATAACCATAATTAAAAATACATGAACATAACTAAAACTACATGAACATAGTTAAAATTACATGAACATAACCATAATTAAAACAACATGAACATAACTAAAACTACATGAACATAACCATAATTAAAACTACATGAACATAAATAAAACTACATGAACATAACTAAACTACATAACTAAAACTACATGAACATACTTAAAACTACATAACCATAATTAAAACTACATGAACATAAATAAAACTACATGAACATAATTAAAACTACATGAACATAACTAAAGCTACATGAACATAACCATAATTAAAACTACATGAACAAACCATAATTAAAACTACATGAACATAGTTAAAATTACATGAACATAACCATAATTAAAACTACATGAACATAACTAAAACTACATGAACATACTTAAAACTACATGAACATAGTTAAAATTACACGAACATAACCATAATTAAAACAACATGAACATAACTAAAACTACATAACTAAAACTACATGAACATACTTAAAACTACATAACCATAATTAAAACTACATGAACATAACTAAAACTACATGAACATAATTAAAACTACATGAACATAACCATAATTAAAACTACATGAACACAACTAAAACTACATGAACATAACTAAAACTAACTAAAACTACATGAACATAACCATAACTAAAACTACATGAACATAACCATAATTAAAACTACATGAACATAACTAAAACTACATTAACATAATTAAAACTAGATGAACATACCCATAATTAAAACTACATGAACATAACTAAAACTACACGACCATGACTAAAACTACATGAACATAACTAAAACTACATGAACATAACCATAATTAAAACTACATGAACATAACTAAAACTACATGACCATAACTAAAACTACATAAACATAACTAAAACTACATGAACATAACCATAATTAAAACTACATGAACATAACTAAAACTACATGACCATAACTAAAACTACATAAACATAATTAAAACTACATGAACATAACTAAAACTACATAACCATAATTAAAACTACATGAACAAAATTAAAACTACATGAACACTACATGCATAAAAATACTTTATGAAAGACTGGAATCTACATCTTAAAGGTGCATGGCTCTTTTACAGCACATGGGTGTCAAACATTTGGTAATTTGTAACTAGTAGTCATCAGAGGAAACCGGCTACAATTTTCCATTAGCAGCAATGGATCTTTTTGATGTACTTCCCCACAGACAGGGCAGCATATACCAGGGCTAGCTCTGTGTATTCAGAAATGTCAACAAATTATCTAAAAATTGCAAAAATAATACTTATTTTCCAAAAAGTATCAATTATTACAAAACTTTTTCGCCATGTGCATGTGCATCAGGCGAGCGCTCTACCAACTGAGCTAGATCCCGCTCCCTTCTGTAAATAGTGCCAGAAACTGAATGAGCAGCATACAGGCTGTCCAGAAGTCACTTATAACAAAAGTAGGAATGAAAATATAGAAAATAGAGGACAAAAGAAGGAAAATGGAAGGAAAACGTAGGACAAAACTAAGACAGAAACGGTATGCAGCAACATTACGAATGTATTAAAACCAAAGAGTGGGATTACTGACAAAACATGTTTTATGTGGTGCTCAGTTGATACCTGTATTTTTTTTTAAATAACATTTTGTAAAGTTTGGCTCTAACAGAAGGACCGAAGGAGCGCAATACAAAAGCATGGCCAAAGTATCAAAGAGTGCCAGAAATTAAAATTCTTTTCACATTAACTTTCAGGACGTAAATTTAATATGTTTAGATATCTTGCGACCAAAAACACAATTTTCAATAAAATGTTGATGACTTTTATAATAACACAAGCAATATGCAGACTTTAATGTTCAGAAATTCACGGCATTTTGAAACTACTTATGGCAAAGTGTTATAAAACAAAAAAGTAGGAAAAATAGGACATGTACCAAAACGTTGGAAAGGTAGGATTGCTGGACAGCCTGAGCATGCATTAATTCTGAATACTGATTTCAGCTTTAAAGGCGCCCAATCACATATTTAGTGGGCCTTCTTTCTCTAAATATGGATTATAAATGACAATTACATTAATTTGGAATACCAAACCTCGCTATTGTATCACCCAAAACATTTTAATTGAACCACGATTGAGGGAATCCCGTGACAACCTGTGAGCAGCTTCATTTTTAAAAAATGGAACTCTTTTATAAGGAGTCTAAAACATACGACAAAACCGAGTATTGATGAGGCCATATATATGACAGCCGTGTAAAGTACCTTCGAATATTATATACAGGGAACGACCGCCGTGTGTAGAGACTTTAAATGGTTGGAACATAAACTGAGTTTTTTGCAAATTTTAGCAAGGGGGTCTAGACTGAGGTGAGCAACGTTTACAGGGGGTGATACACTTCCCCGGACAATTATCGGGAAAAAACAACAGAAAACAAAACTTGCTTAAGCAGGGGGTTGAGCAAGCACTTATTTTTTTATTTATTTTTTTCGGGGGGGGGGGGGGGGGGGGAGGGGGAGAGCGAGGGTTATTTTGTTGTTTAATTTGTTGTTGGTTTTACAGGTTTGTCCACATCTGCATGTAGGTCAGACGTTGCCAAGCCATGGGGCCTTAGAACCGCGTGGTTGTTGGACCGGTACAAATATGGTCGACTAACGATCGTTCTATTTTGTGGAACGTAGTTGGTCTGATTGGTAGCGTTCCGGTCCAACAATTGCGGGCGATTGGGTGCCACAGGTTCGGGTCTCGGTAACGGCATGAGGAAATTTGTGAAGGCAATAAAGGATTTTAATATCTCCTGTGCCAGTGCATCATTGAATATAAATATGTTTAAGTCAAAACCCGACATACATACAATAGAGATATTCAAAATATAAACATACATATATAGCCAGTGCCAGGTCTGTCCACATCTGCATGTAGGTCAAACATTGCCAAGCCATGGGGTCTTAGAACCACGTGGTTGTTGGACCGGTACGAATATGGTCGACTAACGATCTTTCTATTTTTGTGGAACGTAGTTGGTCTGATTGGTAGCGTTCCGGCCCTACAATTGCGGGTCACAGGTTTGGGACATGTGCGCATGCGTGAACAATGGTGGACGTGTTTTTCGGAGCTCTCGAAAAAATATATATAAAACATCTGAATATGAACTGAATTAGAACTGAATGTAGTGTGAAATGTTTGAGAAAGCAAGAAGAACGACTACATGTAAGTCAGAAACTTTTAAATGCGAAATAGAATGAAATATAACGAAATATAACGAATTGACGATAAAGGTGTAAGCACTAACCTACACGACCCATATACCTGATTTATACCCGGTTGATTTAAATGTACTATGATAATTTGTTGTAATTGTAACGATGGACTCCTAAGACAGAGTGATCTAGGTGCATTAGCCGTTTGTTAATGAGAAGTGTGTGTACCGTGCTTCGTGTATTGTGACTTAAGCTATTGACTCGCGCACTGATCAAGACAAAATGGCTACAAGTGAGAATGTATCTACAGTTTTAGGCAATACAAGGGAGGTGATGTACGGGAGTAATGATAAATCTGAAAATCTGGACTATATCACTCAGGTAATGACAAAGATGGATTCAAGACTATCACAAATAGAAATGTATGTGAGAAAAATTGAAAACGTTCAAGCGACGCTCTCTGCATTAACTATGAAAGTTAACTCCTTGGAAGCCGACATTAAAAGTATTCAGTCGACTAACTTAAACCTGGAGTCCAGTCTGCAAGGCTTGGGTCACCTGTATGACTGTGTCAAGTATTCAACCGACAACAATGCAGCGGAGTTAATACAGATGAAAAGCTCAATCAAGCAAATTGACAGTAACAATGCGGCAGTTAGAAATGAGTTAGAGTTTCTCCGAAAAGAAAACGAAGAAATGAAAGGTGCGATAACAGATACGCAATGCCGCTCCATGAAGTACAACCTAATCTTTACCGGTCTCGCCGAAAATGCCAACGAGAATCCCGAATATGTAATCAGAGATTTCTTAAACGATGAACTTGGTTTAGACTGGGATTTGCAATTTGGTAACGTCCACCGATTCGGAAGGAGACAGAGAGGGAAACCGCGACCCATTGTTGTGAAGTTCCTGTACTATAAAGAACTCCAAATTGTTAAAGAACATGCATATCAACTGAAAGGTAAGCCATATGGCATTAACGAACAGTTTCCTGCAGTGATTGAGGAACGCCGGAGAAGGTTGTATCCCACGGCAAAGAGACTCAGACTAGGCGGCCATAAAACAAAAATGGTGAGAGATAAACTGTTTGTCGACGGAAGACCATACGACGAAACGACATTCACAGACGGCCGTTCATACAGAGACGTTGTGCAAGGCAGCACGAGTGAGCCGCGACAGACAAATCAAAGTCGACAGATTGAACAACCACAACAAAGCAGAGTTCGCGACGACGGCAGAAGACCGACACCAAAACGACAGCGTGCTTCGTCAACACCAACCGCGGAGAATACCACCGAATCAGAACTGAGACATGACGTAAACAAGACCGACTAGGGGTGCGCGGAGGGTGACTTGTCTGTACTTTCGTGGAACGTTTGCAGATCACTGGAAGACAAATTAAAAGACTCAGTTTTTAGAAATAATAATTAATTATGATATTATTTGTCTGTACGAATGTTGGACAGAAGCCGGTGAACTTTCCTTACCTAACTATATTACTTATGATGTACCACGAAAACAGGGAAAAGGGGGAGGGATAGTGATATTTATCAAAGAATGTTTGAAAGAATGTTGTACGTTAGTTGAGAAAGGGTGTGATAGCATTGTTGTTCTAAAAATCAAATGTAATACTAGTTGTTTTAGTAGATCAAGAGAGAAAGACGTTTATTTATTCGCTTGCTATATACCACCTGTCAACAGTACTTACTATGATCATAATGATACTGACTTATTCATAACCCTTGAAGCCCAGATAGGGATATATTCTGAGTTAGGAGATGTTATCGTAATTGGAGACTTCAATAGCAGAACTGGCACTGATCTGGACTACATTAGCAATGATATACTACCGGATTGTTCAATTTCAATATTAGGAAATATATTCGAATACTTACCTGATAATAATGATATCGCAACACGCTTCAGTGAAGATAAAACTGTCAACCATTTTGGTAGAAAACTGTTATCTATTTGTAAAAACAGCGGTTTACGGATTGTGAATGGTAGGCTTGAAGGAGATAAGAATGGTAGTATTACATTTTATAACACAAATGGCACAAGCCTCATAGATTATTTACTTGTTGGTGAATCTTTTTTCAGACACATCAAAAATTTCCAATCCGGAATATTTAATTGTTTCTCAGATCATTCTCCTGTTAGTTTTAAAATAGCTCATTTAGTTAAAAATTCGATCACCGAGATTAACAAAATTCAAACACACACCAGTATAAAATGGAATGATGAAAACAATTTTATAATCAGTGGCGAAATCGCTGAAAACATTGATATGTTACTAAATACTTGTACTATAAATGATAAAAGACAGAAAAACGTAAATGAATGTGTAGACACATTTGTACAAAAACTTAATGAAATAATTTTACCTTATTGTTCTGTAACAGAGTACAAGTCAAATTCAAAGAAAAATGCGAAAGCCATCGTTATACCCGATGACAAACCCTGGTTTAACGAGACGTGCAAGAAATGCTATCTTGATTATAAGAAGGCTATACAAACGTTTAATGCAAATAGAACTTCTATTAATCGAATTGAACTTGTTCGTGCGAAGAAACTATACAAGACATTGCAATATAAACTTAAACGAAAATATAAATGTCAACAAGGTAATATGCTTAATTATCTACGAAAGCATAACCCTAAAACATTCTACAAACATTTTCAAAAACGTAAGCAAAAGGTTAAAACTGATTTAGGTAATACTGATTTTTTAACGCACTTTGGTAACCTTGCTTCGTATGAACCAACTATTAACAATGAGGTGGATTATTTTTTATCTAATTTTGATAAAACTACCTACGACCTAAATTGCAATGTGCTGGATAGCGAAATAACAGAGAAAGAAATAACTATTGCAATACACAAGCTGAAGAAAAATAAAGCATGCGGTTATGACAATGTTTTAAATGAATACTTTATTAATTGTATAGACGTTTTAATGCCATGCCTGCTTCTACTGTTCAATGGTATTTTTAACTCGGGTTATTTTCCCCAAAACTGGGCTGTGGGATCTATCGTTCCTGTTTTTAAGAAAGGTGATAAGAACGACCCGGACAATTATAGAGGGATCACGTTAGTGAGCTGCTTAGGAAAATTATTTACCTCTATATTAAATGAAAGGCTCCTAAATTTTGATGAACAAAACAATGTCATTACCGATGCTCAGTTTGGTTTTAGAAAGCAGATGTCGACCATTGACGCTATTTTTGTATTACAATCTTTAATAAACAGAACTCTGAAAAATAGGAAGCGATTATATTGCTGTTTTGTAGACTACAAAAAGGCTTTTGATTTTGTAAACAGACAAAATTTGTGGTATAAATTAATTCAACAGGGCATAGGAGGAAAATTGTTATCTCTTATAAGATCTTTATATGATAATGTTAAGTGCTGTGTAAAATATAATGACGTAGTTTCTGATTATTTCGTATGTAGAAACGGTCTATTACAGGGAGAAGTACTATCACCAATATTATTTTCCATGTACGTTAATGATTGTGAAATGCAATTTTTATCAGACAGTTGTCCATATGTTGAAATACAAACGTTAAATATATTCTTAATAATGTACGCTGATGATATGGTACTTTTCTCCGAAACTCCAGGCGGATTACAATCAATGTTAAATTCACTTGCAAATTACACCCAAAAATGGGATCTTACCGTCAATACAAATAAAACAAAAATAGTTGTCTTTAGAAATGGGGGAAAAGTAAGAAAGAACGAGAAATGGTCATATAATGGCCACCAATTAGAAGTTGTAGACGAATTTAATTACCTTGGATTATTACTTCGTTTCAATGGCAAATTTAATAGTACACAAAAAAGACTTGCTGAACAAGGACTCAAAGCCCAATATTGGATAACAAATATCTGTAGTAAGAATTTCTTTAATATTGAAACAATGTTAGCCGTGTTTGATACTTATGTCAATAGCGTTCTTAGTTACGGATCTGAAGTCTGGGGTTTTCACTCAGCTCACGATATTGAGAAAGTACATATACAATTTTGTAAAAAAGTATTGGGTGTGCATAAAAGAACATGCAATTATTTTGTTTATAACGAATTAGGGCGATATCCTTTAGGAATTATCAGAAAACTTAGAATTTTAAATATTGGATAAAGCTTAGTAGTACCAGTAACTGTATCTTAAAAGCTATATATGAGGTAATGTATCAGTACGGAGATACCTGGTTATCGAACATTAAACAAGAACTAGATACGCTTGGGCTAAGTTATATGTGGGACTCGACCAATATCAATTCTAGTTTTTATGTCATAATAAAAGAACGAGTATATGATGTTTTTAAGCAAAATGCCTATAGTACAATAAGGACATCGCCAAAGGGATTGCTATATCAGCACTTATTATTAAATGGATTTACTTTACAAACCTACCTTACAAAACCAATAGAATCTCGCAATTTAAGACAAATAACAAAAATGAGAATTTGTGCACATAAATTAAATATTGAGTCTGGTAGGTATAAAAATATCGAAAGGGCACAAAGAATATGTACTTTATGTAACTGTAATGAGATTGAGGACGAATTTCATTTTATCCTTCAATGTCCAAGATACGAAACTTTAAGAAAGAAATTCATTAAAAAATACTACTTGAAGCATCCCAGTACTTTGAAATTAATACAACTCTTATCAACCGGAAACAATAAAGAGATAAACAACCTAGGAAAATATTTATTACAAGCAAATAGAACTAGGGATCAACTATTACTGGAAATAAACTAATATGTTCTCATTTTATCATTACCCTAGCCGCTGAGGATAACCTGTAAAATAACTTATCTTTATTCTGTTTTGTTTTTTCTATTATATATGTGTGTTTGTGTGTTTGGGTGTGTATTTGTGTCTGCGTGTGTGTGTGTGTGTGTGGGTATGTGTGTGTATATATGTATATATGTAAGTCACTCTCCACCATTGTTCCGCACTATTGTATATATTAATGTTTGTTCATTGTTATAATGCTGATAAGTTGAACAACTTAAAGCAATAAAAGAACTTGAACTTGGGTCTCGGTGACGGCATGAGGAAATTTGTGACGGCAATAAAGGATTTTAATATCGCGAGTGCGTCATTGAATATATGTATGTTTAAGTCAAAACCCGACATACATACAATAGAGATATTCAAAATATAAAAATGCATACATACATACATACATGGATATACATACATACATACAAGCATATACATACATACATACATGCATATACATACATACACATACACACAGACAGACGTACATACATACATACACACACATACATACATACATAGGCAGATAGGTACCATATGTAGGTAGGCAGATAGAAAGACATATAGACTGATACATACACTGACAGACAGATAGATATACAGACATAGAAAGACGGATAGAGATATACATAGATATAAATAGATAGATATATAAATTGATAGACAGAGATATAAATAGGTAGATAGATAGATAGATAGATTAACAGAGTGACAGTATGATGGATGAATGGATAGAGTAACCTGTGTTAAGTGGCCACCGCAGGAAGCATTAAGACTGGTTTCTTAGGACAGGCGGGTTCTCAACAGAGATGGTCGTGTTTTAAATACTTTAAACGTGAATCGAAAAGAGTAGCCCATGAAGTGGCGACAGCGGATTTCCTCTCTCAATATCTGAGTGGTCCTTAACCATATGTCCGATGCCAATAACCGCAAATACAATATGTTGAGCGAGTCGCTAAATCAAACATTGTTTTTCGTTCCTTCCTACAGAGCACTGCGTTACGCAGATGGGATATCAACCAACCAGCCAACCAGTCAGCCTGCCAATCAGTCAGTTAATAAAATTAATATTTAATACATCACATCAGTATCTATCTTTCACAAAGATTAGTTCTCTTAATTAAATAAAGCTGAAACGGGCCCGTCATTGATGATAATACTTTGCCGGTTCAACGCCCCTGCCGCCTGCCGCCATCTAGTTTTAGAAATGGGGTCACAGCAGTGCACGTTGTGGTGCAATACCCTATTGTTCTGTGAATAAAGTGCGCGTCACCCGTACTGACTAGGTCAGAACACTCTATAGTAAATACACGATACCCTTTTAAATCGGATGACAGGTGCTTGCACCTGCGTATTGTATTAATATTGTTTGGCAATGACTTCTTGA